>NC_062965.1:6617588-6639170 GCF_023119035.1 Salvia hispanica
TGTGAATATTTATGCCTAATGCAATATTAGTAATACAATAATACAAAAAATATGAGTGATGTGCTATACTGAAGATTTCATTGAAGATCCATCCTGCATTGTGGCAAAAAGTAAGCCACATTTGACGGTATCTTAAGTGAGCTACTGTACTCGGGCTCAGAACAAAATTCTGAGGGGCTTAGGCGCTTAGCTTATTCCCTCAAAGATACTAGTAGTACTACAAAGGTAAATTTTGTTTCCTAGTATTTAAGTGCGTCACAAAGTACTATTCACAAAAGTATTTTAACTAAAAACTTAATTATATTCCCTCGAAATAATGTCTCATTTTACTATGGTATGTCCGTAATTTAAGATCTTATTTGTTTTTTTATCATTGGTAAGGGTCCTGCCATTCACCTAACTCATTATACTCAAATTCTATTATAAAATCAATATATAAAAATGTGGTCCACTTTCATTTCCCCATTTTTATTCACAATATCAAACAATTTATTAAAACTCGTGACGAATCAAAATGAGACTATAATAATACTAATACTTCCTCTGTCACATTCTAAGACCAGATTTATAAGCAACCACCCAACTCAATCCAATCATACTTTTTTTAATAGTTTATCAATAACTATTGAACCATACCGTGAATATATTTATTTTTATTGTTTTTTTATTCTATACCATTACATGAAATATTTATTATTCCACAATAAAATTTATTTAAAAACTTAATAAATGACAAATAAAAAATTATAAAAATTATAAAAATAAACAAATAAAAAATATAAATTATAATAATTAAAATAAGAAATTAAAAATACATAATTGGTGCTCAAAACATAAGATAAAAGTTAGACATTCAGTTGTGACTGGCAAAGGATATATTATAATTAACATTATCCATAGTGAACAGAAAAGGACAACAAACAAGAAATTATACAAAAAAAAGAAGGAATGTATAAGGAGAAGAGATGACATTTTTTTCCCACAAAACTATGATAAATGTGGTCTCTAGTTATAGATGATGAAAACTATGAATTTTAGTATAAGTTTTATCGATTTTTTTTAATATACTCATATATAGTAAAAGATATAATTTTTTAAAATCCTTCCGTGCAACCAATGTCAGAGATAGAGACCGTTTAAATCAATTTTTTTTAAAAAAATTGTGTAATGTTGGGCGGTCGACATAATTGAACCGATAGACATGGTCTAAGGGCACCCACAACGCAGTCCTTGCCGATCTCGATCTCGTCTGACGGGATGAGCCACGGACGAGCTCGCGTTGCGGGCGTCTTGTCTCAGGAAGTGCTCGCACTGGCAAAGGGTGATACTCAATCTTACGGTGTGGATTACTCGGAGACGTTTTCACCTGTAGTTAAGATGAACACCATATGAGTCTTAATTTCGATTATTGTTTTGCTTAATATTTACATACTCCATCTGTTCGCTATTTACAGTCTCATCTTAAGTTAACTATCTATACATTCTTAGAATGTTTAAATTTGACAAAGTTCTAATCTTCCAAGAACTTGTCATAGAGATGCCCAAATTCTCTAATCACAATTATATTCAATGTATAAAATTAAATTATATTCTAGGGTTACTTTTTTTTCAATATTGAACTATTTAAATTTTTACAGGAATAAATTTTGTTATAAAATTAGATGAAAAAACCGGTTTTTCAGTTCCTGCATAAATTGGTCAGTTCGATTCTGGTTCCTAGATTCATAAAAATATGCAACTAGTTAACTGATTTTCTAAGTCTGGTAGAACCAAAACCGTGCACATATGCAAACCTAGAAATAAGGTAGGGCTGAAGCTACAAATTTACAAAATTTGAATATTTCAAAGCAATCCAAACCAACTCCACCTATTCTGGGATGTTCCCTCCGTTCCTGAAAGTTTGTCCCATTTTTCCATTTCCATCCGTCTCACAAAATTTGTCTCATTTCACTTTTAATTATTTTTTACAGTAGACCTTATATTCCACTAACTCATTCATACTCACATTTTATTATAAAACTAATTAATAAAAGTAGGACCCACATTCCACTAACTTTTTAAACTCACTCTTTATTATATTTCGTAGAACCCGTGCCCGGTAAAAGTGAGATAATATTTAATGGAAGGAGAGAGTATTAAATTATACATGTACTTTTAAACATAACTCCTCCCGTCCTTAAAAACACAGAGTTTTTCATTTGGGTCGTCACATAAAAATAGCTTATTCTATTTTTGGTAATTTCTTTCTCTCTTGTGAAGTGGGCCCAATTCTCTATTAATAATAATATAATTATATTTTCTTTTTATCTCTCTTTTACAATTACTTTGTGCATTAAAACCCGTATCCTCACAAATGTCCTATTTTTTATGTGACAGATGGAATATATAGAGCTTTTGAAGTCATCTCCCGATGTTCATACTCCATAGTTTATGGAATACTTCTTCAATCCGCCAATAAACTTCCCAATTCGCCGTTTCCGTCTATCCAACAATAAACTTTTCATTTGCTTTTACTATTTTTGGCAACGGACCTCACATTCCATTAACTTTATCTTAGTACTCACATTTAATTAGTCCCTCCATCCGCCATTAAATGTCCCATATTTGACCGGCACAGATTTTAAGAAATTGTTTGACTTTATCAAGTAAAATGAGTAGAAAAGCTTGTTAAATGTGGGGCCTACTTTTATATATTGATTTTACAATAAAATATGAGTGGAATGAGTTAGTGTAATGTAGGGTCTACTTACCAAATATGATAAAAGTGAAATGAGGCATTTATTGGCTGATGGAGGAAAAAGGCAAAACGGGACATTTAATGGCGGACAGAGGGAGTATAAAATATATGGAAGTAAGACCCACCTTCCATTGACACTTTCAAATTTTTTCTATTACATTTCTTAAAACTCGTGTTCAATCAAATATACTCTTATATTGATAGATGGAGGGATTATGTTTTATTCTAATGTACATAGTTTTTTTTTTTATAGTTGTGTGAATACAAATTTACAGTGCTACGTACCCCTTCCGCTCCATTACATGTGACACATTTCTTTTGGGCACAAGTTTTTAGAAAATGGTGTTTAATGATTAAATGAAAAGAGAATAAAATGAGAGCGACAAAAAAAGTAGAGAGAAAATGTAGGAAATAAGATAAAGTAAGAGAGAGATAGAGTGTTGTTTTTATGCATAAAAGAAAATATCTCATTTATAATAGGACTACCCAAAAGAAATACGTCTAACTTGTAATGAGATAGAAGGAGTATGTAGTTATATAAGAAACCATCGTTTGAAGGATCTTAATATAACACATTTTTACTTTTACTTTATTTAAAAATGATTAATTTAGAGAAACAATTGTAATATTCAATGAGTCCTGCCTTAAGAGTTTAAGAACTCTATTGTAGGAAGATCTTGCACATCTTGCTTATCACCTTTCCCTCAATTTTTTTTGGGGAATTGGAGGACAAACGCATTTAATTTAACTTTACAAAAAGTAAAGCTTCAAAATTTCGTACCCATAAAATTGAATGTTGCTCTTCCTCAAAATCCAAAAATTTATCATGAAAACTTGATACCCATGCTTATAATCATATGCCGAATTAACCAAAAGCCGCATACCTATATTCATTCCATCAAAGCAAGAGGTAATTAGCATTATTAACTCCAATTTAATAAGATATATGATCACCAAGAACATAAAGCTAATTAAAGAGAACTATTCCTTGTGTATCCAATCAAATCTTTTAAAAATAAGGAGTTGCGTAAATCTTTCCTTTTGTTTTTAACGATAGGTAGTAGAGAGTTCTATAGATAGAAGCAAAATCAAGTCTCATATTTCAAAGCAAACCTTTTGCAATAAATCTACACATCTATGTCTCACCTTTTCTTTGCTCCACCAACGAGTAAAGGAGTCGTCTCAATTTCTCACCTCTGAATCAACTCAAACTCTCATCATCCTACCAATCTCCCTTTCTCTCTCTCTTCACTCTATCTAGTCTTCTGCAATTCCCAAAGACTAGGCCCTATACTCCTTATTCAATTCTTCCCAATCTACCCCTACTTTCAATCCCAACGCACCCCCTCCTCTAGGGGCATTTTCGTCATTCCATGCATGCCTCAGCCGCTACCCTCCATGTTTTCAGAGATGTTTCTGCACCAAAAACTATACGCATGCAATGCAAATTATCTTGTGTGTTTGTGTATTTTTCCCCTTGTTTGACTCTTTTTTCTATATGATTGGTTGATTTCTAGGGCTAGTGGTCTATTTTGCCCCTTTCCCATCCCTATAAAATGGGCACATTACGTACTAATCAGATCTCAACAATGGAGGGGGAAAGGGAAGATCAGAATGTTGGAAATGGAGGGTCGAGATGGAATCCAACGAAGGAGCAGATAAACATGCTGGAGAGCTTGTACAAGCAAGGGTTGAGAACCCCAACTGCTGAGCAGATTCAGCAGATCACTGCAAGGCTCAGAGATTATGGCTACATCGAGGGCAAAAACGTCTTTTACTGGTTCCAGAATCATAAAGCCAGGCAGAGGCAGAAGCAGAAGCAGGAGACTTTTGCTTTCTACAATCGCTTTCTCCATTCGCCTACTCCTCTTTTCCCTCCTCCTTACCAGAATGGTATGTGTGATTAATTTGTGTGTCACATTTTGCCTTACTTTTAGTGCCTTTCTTGATTCATTTTTCACACCACTACTAATGTTTGATGTCCTTTCATATTCTATTAAGTAATACTACCACTAAAGAATGGATTTTTATATGAAATTACAAAAGAAGCTAATGATCACATGCCAAAGAATGGATTTTTATTCAACCATAAAAAAAGATTGGATTTTTATCTACCATCTTAGTCACATGCTAATAATGGGTGTGTTTCATTGGGATTTTGGATGCGTATGAGACTGATTCCTGAAAAGGATTCATTTGCTTGATTGTGTATTATCTCACAAACAGCTTCTTTCAAAGCAAGAATCTTCAAATTTCTGCATTTTTTTCACTACAGATTGATGATCCAAATTTGCTACATTTTGCAGTGATTTGCAGCCCATGCTACATTCCTACACCAAAGAGTGATGCAATGTATTACCAGCAGCATCCCAAGGTACAACCCTCTACTGCATCAGGTGGCTTCAAGAGGTCAAGAACAAGCACTGATTCCCAATCAATGGAGCATGTAAGCTGCAGCAGCCATGATCAGGAAACACTGGATTTATTTCCAATCCACCCCACCGGGATCTTGCAGTCAAGAAGTCATGATAATGATGAGAATGAATTCAAGAACCATAGTTTTAGTGCAGATAATTCACCAAAGCTGTCAACTTCTAGTGATGATCAACCCTTTTTCAATTTCTTTTCTGGGAATTGAAATGTGTTGCTTTAGTTTGATTGTGAGAGCAAAATTTAGATAGGAAAGTTCTAATTAAAGTTTCCTGGAAAAGTGTGGTATTTATCAAGGTTCACTGAATTCTAGGTTTTTTTCAGGGATGACTGACAGAATCTATTGATTGTGGGTTGAATTTTCTTTTTTTAATCAAGAATTTTTGTTTTTGCACAATTTTCTTCTTGTGGATTTTGAAGTAATGTTGCTGTTTTTGGGAGGTTGAGCTACTGACACAAGACATTGCTTCTCCCTTTTGGCTATGGACAAAAATGCTGTTTGTGTTCGAGAGAGAAGAGAATTCTTTATTACTACTCCCGTCCAAAAAAAAAAAAATAGTCTCATTTGTGAACGACACAAATTTTAGTGTGAAATTTGGTAAAGTAAAAAAAACGTAGGAGAAAAAATAGGTAAAGTATAAGAGAGATTAGAAGAAAAATAAATAAAGTATAATAAAGTTGCTTTCCATTTTAAAAAATAAGACTATTTTTTTTTACATCCAAAAATCACAAAAATATGACTACTTTTTTACACGACTAGAGGGAGTAGTATGTTACTACTTTATATTGTTAACATTTATAATAAATCAATGTTCCTTGGAAGTGATATGTCGATTATTTATTAGTAATTTACTTTTACATTGTTAACATTTATAATAAATCTGTGAAGTCGTGATCACTATTCATGAAATTTTAGTTGTGCACGAGTTTTAATGTACAATTAATAAAATAAAGAGAAGTAGAAAGAAAAAGTAAGTAAAATATTGTTAGTGGAGAATTGGTACCACCTTATTAGAGAAAAAAAAGTTCCTAAAATTAGAAAGTACGTATTCTTATGGGACGGACTAAAAACAAAAGAGTACATATTCTCGTGGAAAGGAGTGTAGATAAATATTGTACTACCTGTCAATGACGGACCCAAGAATTGAAACTCATGGGATCGAATATAAGTACAAAATAATACTCCTCTGGTCCCCATTAAATGTCCTATATCTGACCAACACGCGTTTTAAATAATTGTTTGACTTTGTGAAGGAAAGTTGATGAAAAAAATTAGTGGATTGCAAGTCCTACTTTTATATATTACTAGTTTTATAGTAAATGTGAGTGCGATGAGTTAGTGGAATACGTGATCCATTTACAAAATGAAACATTTATTGTTGACCGTCCAAATAAGAAAATATGGCACATTTAATAGGGACCGGAGGGAGTAAAATATATTATATAAATAATTATTTTAAAACTATATAGGAGTATAATTTAAATAGAACTTAAATATTTATTTTTAAAGTAAGATTCCAACAATTTAGAAAAAAAATCAATAAATTAAATAAAAATAAAATGAAAAAATATAAATATAATTAATTATAGGGTTTTTGGCTTTTTAAACCAAAACCTTTCCCCGAATTCCGGTTTTTCCCATGAACTATAAGATTTGTTTTTAAAACCACGAACTTTCATTTCGTTAGGATTTTCCCATGGCGGGTCAATGACGAAACCCGAGTTGTCTACATGCCAATTTTAATCCTATTTGTCACTAAACTGATTACTTGGATACTATTTGGCACAATAATACATACAATCACAATTATTACATAACAAATGACAACTTTTGAATAAACAAAACACAACTTTAACATTTTGAATTATGCTATTCGGGTCGGAAATGTGCTATTCGGGTCGGGTTGGGAAAATCCTAACGAAATGAAAGTTCGTGGTTTTAAAAACAAATCTCATAGTTCATGGGAAAAACCAGAATTCGGGAAAAAGTTTTGGTTTAAAAAGCCAAAAACCCTTAATTAATTACTAACTACTACTCCTTCCTGTCCCACTTTAAGGGTCCTAGTCACGTTTCTGCTCCCGTTTTATAAAAGTGATAATAAATAGTAGTGGAGAAATTGTAAAGTAAGATAAAAATAATGTAGAGAGATATCATTTCTACACTTTAACTATTTATTAGTAGTACCGTTTTTATAAAAAAGGTGCGTAATTGTGAGTAGACTCCTAAAATGAGACCGGGAAATACTATTTAACTTAATAAGCCTTCCCATTATTTTATTTTAGATAAAGGATTAGACAAACTAATTTTAATAAAAGGCCCCATTTCTTCAAAAAATGTCTTCGTCCTTGTAAAAAAGACGTGTGAACTCTTTGCACTCTCCCTCTCAGTCTCATCTATTCTTCGCATTGATATTCTCTCTCCCCTTTCATTTTACGGCAAAGGCCGAAGAATTATGGGTGGAGATCCACCGCTCAATCATTTTTCATTTCTTTTAGATTATATTACATCTAAAGTTCTTTTTCTAGACTCAGCTTCTAAAATCCTTCTTATTTTGATGTCAACCTTCCAATTTCTTATAGATGTTCTTTTCACTAAAAAAAATCTCATATTTCACCGACGAAAATGTTCGACATTATATATGAAAACTGAAATTATTCATTTGAAACGTTCATTCCCATATTATTATGCCTTGAATCTGTATTGTTTGTCCCTAGTCAAACGGCCTAAGGAACGGATCTAATGTTTTACCACAAGGGGCAAATGCCCCACCTCAATAACAAATTTATATGCTATTTTATCATTAATTTCTAGTTATTTTTTAAATATCCTTTCACATGCCCCTTCTTAAATTCTTAAAATATATTTATATAAAATTTTTGCTCCACCTATATAGAATTTATGGATCCGTACCTGAACAACATAACTCTATAATTTGAAAATAATATGTTCTCCTTTCCTACCCATGGACGTAATCAACACAACATTGGTGAACCACATAAAAAGTCTATGTCTCTTTATATTTCTATTTATCTCGATTACACAATTATTCTATTGTATCGTGACACTAATTATGATATTGCAACATAACCGACAAATTCAATCATCCACAAGTTACCATTATCACCAATAAACAAGGAATTTAAAGTTTTACATAATTTGTAAAGGGGTCATTGTCTATATAGTGAGTTTATCAATACCTGAATACTTACATATGTTATAACTAATAAAATATTTAAATTAATATAAATATAGATAATATTTAAATAAGCTAATATCTTTAATATTGCATGTATTTTATTATATAAATCTACAGAAACAAGTCACATTTTAAGTACACGATTATTTTTGTCTTTATGGGAATTGATGCAATATGTAAATGTTCTTACACATCCGATCAAAATATCAAATATAGAAGCAATCAATAGTATAATTCAAAAGTAAAAAATCAATCGGATATCAAAAAGTAGTCTAAATAATAAATCGAGTATCGGGTATAATGGCCAATACCCAAATTATCTTAAAATTATCTTAAATTTCATTACCTAATCCCAAAAATTGGGTACTGGATATCCAATACCCAGCGGATATAGGATCAGTTCGGGTAAACCAAATCCCGATATCCGTATGCCCACGCCTATCGATACATATGATATGAGATGTGGGAGATCATGGTTTGTTTTTCTTTCTTAAATTTTAATCTATTTAGTTCACGGTGGGTTTACCACTATTTCCTTTTTTTTTACATTATATTGATAATAATCCAGGTAAAAAATCTTATCATTAATTTAGGAATAATTCAAAAATCGCATTTATTACCTATTAATTCGAGGCCCATATATTTGAGTCGTTATAGAATTAATAAGCAATTACATTTGATCTACAAGAGTGGACTATTTACTTAAATGCCGGTTCGGTTATTTTTCCGTTTTTACATTTGATATCTCCAATTTAGAGTTCTATCTCGCTATTTTTTTCCTATTTTATTCTCCATTCACTTAGCTTATTTTTAACACAATTTCTTAAATTTCTGCAGGAAGGAAACGTCTCTATTACAAAAGTGTAGAAAATATATTACTTTCTCTATCCCTAGTAATTTGGCACCATTTGACTTGACACGAGTTTTAAGAAATTAATAGAAAGTGGGTTGAAAAAATTAGTGGTATGTGGGTCATACTTTTATATATTAGTTTTAAATAAAATATGAGTGAGAATGAGTTAGTAGAATATAGAGTCTACTACCACAAATGGTAAAAGCGAAAAGTGAAATTCTTTTAAGGACGTACAAAAAATGAAATAGGTGATAAAGTTTTAGAGACGGAGAGAATATTTAAATATGAATACCTAGGATCCGAACATTTATTATTCCTCATAACAAATTAAAATATAAATAGGTCATGCATGGATAGCAATTGGAAACATTGCAACCCATAAATTATTTAATGGCTAAGCTCATCGCATCTCTTTTGCTAGTCATGTTTTAAATAAATTCGTGCGGGCTTGACCCAAAACGGACAATATCAAACTGTTGTGGCAGTCGACAATCCGAACAAAAACTATCGTACTTCATTAAATATTTTATGTAAGAATTTTAAAATTAGGAAAGTGAATCCCTATAAAATGTTGGAAATCAGAATCTTAGAAAATTGTACTACTTTCTTTATCTATAGAATTTTGATTACTTTTCTAGATGAATTAAAAGTTAAAACAAACAATTGATTCTGAAAATTAAGAAATCAGATAAATGTTAGAATCCTAACAAACAAAAATAACCAATCAATTTTGCTAACTCTTTAGAGTGGTTTGAGTTTCGTTAGTACACGGCTCGAGATTTTCCGTATAATAAAAAAATGTTTTTAAGAATTTATAGTTAGCTAAGCCTGTTAATTTGTGTTTCTAAATAAGACAAACTAAACTCCACATATAATAATAGCAACAAGATACGGCTATTCCTACAAATATTGAAAAATATCTTTTTAATCAGTTAACAACGTTAATTTGTATTTCTACGTACACCCTACGATCTAGATTTATATCAATAGCAGCAAGATACGGCTATTCCTACTCCAAATTGGATTTTATCATTACGAGAGGGGTTTATTAGCCAAGGAAACCAAGTTTGAGTTGGATTAGGTTAATTAATTATTTCCTTTGTCAAACAAGGTATTGCATTACCTATATGATATGGATAAACCTCCTATCGGGGTGATCGGCGTCCGTAGATCGGCGATCGATAAATATCTGTCGCGGGCGAGTGCCGTCGAGCATGACGGTTGTCTCTCTATGGAGAATAGAATGAACAATAATATTGATATTCTTATTGATTGAATGCTATGGAATACTCCACACATATTTATAATATGTGGGGATACAAGAATATCCTAAAACAAATCTAATAATATCTAATCAAATATGAGAAATAAAAGGTAAATCAAAACTAACTAATTAATAAATATATGCTCGTATCACTATATCTCTATATCTATATGCATAAACCTAAAACAATTCATAGATTCATTGTGTTTTAATATCATGGCGGGAAAGACGGACGAGATCGATGAGTTTGCACCCAAATTCGATGGAGACAATCCACAACAATGGGTGCTTAACATCCAAACCTATTTTGATCTCCACAAAATCCCATTAGGTGACAGATTAAACATTGTCGAGCCACATCTAATCGGTGGCGCTTCACAATGGTATGGATGGATGAAGAGGCACAACTTGCTAAGCACTTGGCCCCGCTTCTTGGACAAAGTTCGGACATGTTTCGGGCCCTCGGAGTTCGTGCACTACCAAGACCAACTGTCGAAGCTGACACAGACGGGCACGGTGGCACAATTCCAAGCGGAATTCGAAGCGATAGTCAATAATATTGTGACAGGAGTTTCTGAGTCCGTCCTTGTATCGTGTTTTGTCAACGGATTACAACGTGATTTGAAGGCGCGAGTGGAGGAGGACATGCCGAGGACGATGGTGGAAGCTTTTGCGGTGGCTCGGTATTATGAGGAGATGAGCCCACTCGTGATATTGGTGGAGGCCTCTGGTACGGGAAAGGATAAATGTGGAGCTATTGTTGATCCTCTTTTAAAAAAAAGGAAGAGACTTAGTTCGGCTGAGATGAAGGAGAAGTGGCAAAAGGGACTTTGTTTCTACTGCGATAGACAATATATTCCTAAACGTCCATGTCAATGTAGAAGAAGATAGCACAGTTTTTTCATCATACAATCATTTTTTTCCCTTTTTTTGTTACGTTGGATATACTTGCTAGTTTATTTACGGATGTTTTTCGTTTCATTTTATGTGCGATGAAAATACTTTCAGTATAAAATATAATCAAATTATATATTGCTAGACTGAATTGAAAGAACTAAAAAAATTAAAGAAACGTATAAATTTGGAGTAGTTTTATGTTAAAATAGACCGACAAGGATTTAAGGCCGCTTCGTATCTAAAAGAATGAGATTGATCCCATGAATATTTTAGTTAAGGTCGGATGAACAAGTCTTATGCCACCCGATCACACAAACGAACTTAAACATTAAATTTTATGAAAAAATACATAAAGTTTCACACTAAAAAATGGCCCCTGAGTTCCTAAAGAAAGCAAAACTAAGACTTTACAAATTCAATTGATAATCCATAATTAAGACCATAAAATACCAACAAAAACAAATCAATTAATTAACTTACGTCAACTATTATCAATATTTTAAAAATCAGATCAATAAGCGAATCTGCAAAATTATTGATTAATAGATTGATCATTCAAACTTATTTGACCACTGGTTTCCTTGATTTATTGATTAATAGTTTGACCAGTCAACATTATTTGACCACTGGTTCCTCTGAAAATACTACTATAAAAGATATTCTATATTACTCATTCCGTCAACAGCAGTTCAGTCGCACTTTTTTTTTCGCAAAAATTAAGAGAGAGAAATTTTTTTTACTTTGTTTTCTCTCCTACTTATCTACTTTAATTTCCCTTATACTTTCTTCTTATTTCATTTAACTAATTAAAAATTCTTTACAAAGTAAGAAAGATAAAATTTATATACTCCCTCCGTTCCATAGTAACAGAGGCGTTTTTCCATTTCCATCCGTTCCATAGTAATAGAGTCATTTCATTTTTAGTAAAAGTCAACATATTTTTCTACACCTACTTTACTCTCTCTTCATTTCTTAATCTCCGTATTGAAAAGTTTTGCCTCCATTACTATGGAACGGAGGGAGTACTATGTACTTAGATTTGTTCCTTTTCAAATGGAGTATTTTCTAATTAGACGCATTATTTTATGCAAGTTTGTTTACTAGATTTGTTCCTTTTTAAGTGGAGTATTTTCTATTAGACATATTATCAAGTTTGTTTTGTGAATTGAGTGGATGGAGAAGTCTAATAAAAAGAATGTCATTTCAAATCAACGAAAGTTGGTTCCGGGTAGATGCCATATATAAAACCGTGTTTGGTTCCGTGGCTGAAAATTATGAAGAAAGGGACTAGACGACTAGTCATAAAACTTAGCTTAAAATAGTTGGAACGTTTACTCTTTCCTGTCTTATTAGTGAGAAAATTAAACCGTGACGCGCATTCATTTTCTATAAATAAACCGTGTCCCCTCTTTATTCTTCGTACGTAGCCCAAAAGAAAATAAGTGTTCGATCATAGGTTTAATTGCAACTGCTTCTCTTTGTTAAAGAAAATAGATTTGTTGTAATGAAAATACTCAAGTTTTTTGTTGTTTGTTTCAGAGGTTGAAAATGTCAGAAATAGGTAGCTGCAGCAATGATCTGAATGTCAGTATTGTTCAACTTCTGAATGATTTTTGCTACACAGCCTCAGCAACTCCATCAATCTACAGAGTGGACGACTGCCTGCGCAACACAAATGAGAAGGCGTATGATCCAATGTTCATCTCTATAGGCCCGTTGCACCGAGGAAAATCCAACCTCGAAGCCATGGAGCTCCACAAAATGAGGTACCTCAAGCAGCTACTAGGAGACTCAACTAGTGTTGATATCTACGTGGACGCTATAAGGAACTTGGAGCAAAGTGCAAGGGAATTCTACGCGCAAGAGATTGGGCTCGATGCAGACCAGTTTGTGAAAATGCTGCTTCTTGATGGCATCTTCATCATTGAGTTCCTCTGCGAGTACAGACTTGTGGATGGAGGGGAAGTAAAGATGGACGGAAATCCAATCTTTGGATCCCTATATGTTGTGAGTCAGCTCCTTCGTGATCTAATGCTGTTTGAGAATCAAATCCCTATGTCTATTGTAGAAGCCCTGTTCCGCCTCTCAAATAAGGATGATAAGAAAGAGTTCAAAGATCTAATCTGGCCCTTGACAGGATATAGTAGAGGAGATGTGCCTAATGATGCTAATGCTAGGCATCTCCTTGGCCTAGTTCATTCTGTCAAATGTTTCTCCTTTGCTCAACTTCGCTCGCATGAGAAATGTTGGACGCAGAAGAACATAAACTCTGCCACGGATCTTAGAGAAGCCGGCATAGTCATCAAGAAGAAGCCTTGGGTTATGGGGAAAGATTGTAGTTGGTTGGATATCACATTCAAGAAAAGGACACTTTACATTCCTGAGTTGATGATTACGGATGAGACAGAGTCATGGTTTAAAAACATGATTGCATATGAATTCTATCTCCCGATTAGTATCCCCAAGTATGTAAGTGACTACTTGTTTTTCCTACACTGCCTGATGAGCAGCTCCAAGGACGCAGAGGTGCTGCGACGCTGTGGGGTGATCAGCAGCTGGTTGGGTGGGGATGCTAGAGTTTATGAAGTGATAGACAGATTGGGGACACATGTGTTTAACTGGAGGTATTTTTCTTATGGGGGTGTTTTCGAAAGCATAAACGACCACTGTGGGAGCAAGTGGAACAGGTTGAGGGCCAACCTCAAGAATTCAGGGCCAGTAATTTCTTTTATTGCGTCTGTAGCTTTGAGGTTGTTATAGTGGAAACCGTGTTTGTTGTTTCTCTTCTTTTGTTTTCATTGGAATTTGTTCACATTAGCAACTAGGTCTCATTGCAGAAGAACTCATGTATCAGATGTCGAGTGTTTATTGATAAAAATATGTGTGTTTTGGGCTTCTGTCTTGCTTCAAAGTGTGGACTGGTAAATATACTTAAATTTATAAACAAAATTTGCAATCAAACTTGCACTCAACTAGGAAGACATTTGAATTTTTATCACGTTAAACCTCCAATTAACATATCTCCATATTACTTTTGTTTTCCCTATTGCCATTTGTCGAAACTCAAAACAACGATATCGATAGAAAAGTTCATCATTCTCACATGATTTCACTTTTCTTTTTTCCTTCTTTTCTCCCTCAATTTGGATATTTTTGAAACCAGATAATGTTAAAGCACTTTATAAGATGACAGCATTAATGAGCAGCAAAGGCAAAAAAGCTAACAAAATCTAACCTTTTCACCACATTTTCGATTTTATACAGTTATACTATGTATATTCTCATTACCATAGTACTACATACATACTTAATGATAATTTGTAAACAATAATATTGATATATACATAATATTTTTGAAAAAAAGTATCAGATGCGATTCTCAATTAGCTTACGACATGTAGTTTTCAAATAAATGTTCCCAATCCATCAAGCCCCAAAAGACACAAAGTTTTACATAATCGCACGTATACAAAATTAGAAGAAAGGGACAAAAATAATTTTATACAATAAAATACGTATACAAAATTAGAAGAAAGGAAAAAAAAAAACAATTTTATGTTTTTAATTTTTTTCTGTTTATAATACAGTTATTTTTCTTTTTAATTCTCTTTTAATGTATTATTTTCATTTTTATTTTTTATTTGTTAGTTATTGTATTTCATAAATTTTGACTGCCAACAGATTAATTATGAAGTACAGCTAAAATAAAAAATTAAAAACAATTATAATCATCCATCACTTGAATTGCAGTTTTATAGTTATTAAAAAAAACTATAATAATAAATTATACTATTGGTTTCATTTTAAAATAGGGGCGCTTGTTAGCAAATTCCTAAATCTGCGTCAAATTCTGGTTTGCATATCAATTTTAAATCCCCATGTAAAAATTGATTTGTTTTATTTTGCATACCTTCAAAATTTTAGCACATATTTCAACGAATAAAATCATTTAATCTAGTATAATACGATATTGTTTCGTCGCTTGAAATGTGATGTAGTTTTGATTGGCGTTTGATTATACCAACTTAGTTACTCTACCATACTATATTAACGATGAAATCTTTATAGCTTACAAAATCAGAAAAATAAATAATTTAATTGCAAAATCATTATACATCAATAATTTTGTAATCTATACTCCAATTTTGAACTAGTTCTCAAAATCTGAATTTGACAAGAGTTTATTTACATGCAAATTACTGTTTAAAATAAATGTTATGTTTTTAACAATTCGAATTTTTAAATCATTATTTATTTTTTTAATTTAAATATAATTTTTTTATTATAATACTAAGAATATTTAAAATTAATGGTTCTTTATTATTTATTGCCTTTTAAGAAATTTGAAAAATGGTTGACGTGTACCTCATTCGTCCATTGGCGGTTTACACTCAAAATTCGTTCTTATAAACGTTTCGCTGTTATAAATGTTACCTTTTTAAGATGCTATCGGGATCGACTACAGTTCATCTTTTCTTTTTTCCTCTTTTATTTTTCTTTTTAGAAAAATTAGGAAACAGAGTGTTTTTGCAGTTGAGGAGGAATGGGATTGTTGAGTAGTTTATTTGGAATGATTGGTTTTGGAATTGGGCTGCCGATTGGTATCTTCATCGGATTTTATTTGTTTCTTTACTCTAAATCCGAAGATGTTCAGGTAATCCCTTCTCCAATTGTTTGTTCACTTCTGTGTGTGTGTGTGTGTGTGTGTGTTTCTACTGTTGCATTGAGATTTTATGCGATGTGGCGATTTATGGAAATGTTGAGACATTTATGCCTTTTTTGCTTCCCGATTTCTCTTCTCATGTATTCGATCACATACAATTCGTGTGTGTGTGTGTTTTATTGGTTGGTTGATTGATTAGAAAGTGATGCTTAGCCAAGTTTGTGTGTGTGTATGTGTTCTATCACTTGGTTTTTGGCACCTTTTGTTTTCAAATTGAACGGATTTATCAAATTATTTGGTATTACAATCATCATCATCATCATCTTAGGAGCAATGTAAGATGGTGTTAGTTCTGAGATCAAGGAATTTTTCCTGATGAATTTTAGAAAAATGAGTAGTTATGTGTATATATAGAAGATAACGATGTAATATTCGTTCCTCGTTAACTATTTTAGGTTTGTTCGCGTTATAAGTAGCTTTTTATGCAACAAACTACTGATGTTATTAAGTTAGAATCCACTCTGTCGACAGATTATGTATCACTTGTTCGTTCTACTACATTACTGGATGCGTATTTAATTAGTTATGAATCGACTATAGGATCTGGAGAGCAAGCCACTCTGTGAGCTAGACCCCGTTGCATTGGAAGACCTGATGCCCGAGATTCCCCTGTGGGTGAAGAGTCCTGACTACGACCGGGTAAAAATGTGTTTCTTGTCTGTTTGGTGGCAGTTTACTCAGAATGAGAGAATGTCTAGTTATAGCAAATGGTGTTGAAAAATGTTTTGAATGTGCAGGTAGATTGGATGAACAAATTTATATCACATATGTGGCCTTTCATGGAGAAGGTATATTTTGTATAGCTCATTAAACTTTTATATACTAATGCATCACGAAGATGTTTTTTTCACTGATAAACGGTGTGCAGGCAATCTGCAACTCGATTAAAAGCACAGCAGAGCCGATTTTTGCTGAGTACGTGGGGCAATTTAAGATAGATGCCATCGAGTTCAGGAATCTAAGCCTTGGCAATCTTCCACCAACCGTTCATGGTGAGCTTTTCTCCTTCTCGATTATTTGCTTGAACTAGATGTCCGACTTTAAAATGTAGAGCGCCTTTATTAGAGCATTCAACAAATTGTCTTGATGTTCTCTGGCAGGTCTTAAAGTCTCTGAGACGAACGAGAGGGAACTAGTCATGGAGCCAGATATCAGATGGGCCAGTAATCCTAATATAATTGTTGCAGTAACTATTTCGTCTGTAAAAGTGACAATTCAGGTAAAAGTCGCCGCGTCTCTTAAATGAAGGACTACATTTATTCAGTTTATATCAAGATGGTTTTTCATTAAGGGGCCTTAAAACACAGTTAGTCGATTTACAAGTATTTGCTATGCCTCGAGTGACCTTGAAACCGCTCGTGCCTACAATTCCATGTTTTGCAAACATAGTGGTTTCTCTTTTGGAGAAGGTATGTTGTCAATACAAAGTTTAACTATGTACACGTTCCTTTTTCATATTTTTTTGTCAATTTAGAGTTTGTTTTCTTGCTTGCAGCCACATATAGACTTTGGGATGAAGGTCTTGGGAGGTGACGTGATGTCCATTCCTGGCCTTTATCGTTATGTTCAGGTAACAAAAAAAAAAAAATCTCTTAGTTCTTCATCAACTCTTTTCATATGAATGATGAACTTGGGTGTCTTCATCAAATCTTGACAGGATAGGATTAAAAAAGAAGTTGCTAGTCTTTACCTATGGCCAAAATCTCTTGAGATACCGATGCTTGATGCTTCAACGTGAGACACTCGTTTGCTTAAAGTATATAATATTGCCATAGTCCTATTTCAGAACTGAAACTGTCCATCTCTTGTTCTAGGGTGGCTGTGAAGAAGCCCGTTGGGATCTTGCACGTGAGAGTTATACGTGCAACAAAGCTTCTGAAGATGGATCTACTCGGATTGTCTGATCCATATGTCAAGCTGAACCTCAGCGGAGAGAAGCACTCATCCAAGAAAACTACGGTCAAGAAAAAGACCTTGAATCCCGAGTGGAACGAGGAATTCAAGCTCTCAGTCAAGGATCCTCAATCTCAGATGCTTCTGATAAATGTCTATGATTGGGACAAGGTAGTGATCTGCGTTTTGGTGTTAAAATGGACTCGTGTTTCAAGCTGTTTTCTGTCTAAATCCGGTGTGATGGCTTTTAACAGGTAGGCTCGCATGATAGGCTGGGTACTCAAGTTTTCCCTCTGAAAACGCTCGTGCCAAATGAGGTGAAAGAGGTCACCCTTGACTTGTTGAAGGACACAAGCATCTCTGATGTTAACAAGAAGCATAGAGGGCAGCTGTTTCTCGAGCTCACATACGCTCCGTTTAGAGAAGACAGCCTCAGCTTCAGTGGGGTTCTCGATGCGTACAGTAGGAAAGACAGCGTGATGGATAGGGCTCTGAGCAACATAAGCGCGACGAGCGCTACAGGACTACTCCTAGTCACCGTGCAAGGTGCACAGGACGTGGAAGGATCGCGTCACAACAATCCATACGTGCTGATCATCTTTAGAGGGGAAACAAAGAAATCAAAGGTAGTCTTCATCTCTGACACAATACAATTGTTTCTTTACATCTATTTTTACGATCGATCAAATGAAGAGAAATGGTGGGTTTTAGATGTTGAGGAAGACGCGAAATCCTGTGTGGAACGAGGAGTTCCAATACTTGCTGGAAGAACCTCCATTGCAAGACAAGATTCATGTGAAGGTTATGAGCAAAAGGAGCCTCAGCTTCCACTCTAAGGTATGGTATTATTCCGTTCCTCTATTCTATTCCGATGCTTGATCTGAGGTAGCTCGGCTCATTTACAACCCTTGGTGGATATTTTGTCCCCTACATAGGAATCCTTAGGGCACGTCGACATCAACCTTGCTGATGTCGTGCACAATGGGCGTATCAACCAAAAGTATCATTTGATCGACTCGAAGAATGGAGTGATACACGTTGAGTTGAGGTGGAAAACCATATGAGGAAGGGTTGAAGATGATGATGCATTGCAAAGTGGCAGATGAGAAAGATATGTATGGATACAGATCTTGGAGGGTAAAGTAGTCAGTTCCTCTTATGGTTCAAAAGCTTGGCGCCAAAGCAATTCTTATGCGAACATATAAATTGAAATGACAAAATAAAATTTACTGATATTACAAAAGTTTAGGACCTATAAATAGTTGTGAATCTTGTGATGGAGATTTATACTTTGTGGAGCAGCCAACTAACAATTTTGTAGTGAATTCTTTTTCTTTCTAAACCAATAATGTACTAGTAGCATTGATTATAATGATTACTTGATATGGATTAAAAAAATAATTTATGCATCCATTAAAAATAGTCATATTTTTTTTCCAACTTAAGATTGTCTACCAAAATTAGTCACTATCTATCTTTGATAAGTTTTTCTTTCTAATGAGGCGAGTCTCATTTTCTACTAAATACTTCAACTATTTCTCCTCTCTATCTTTTTTAGTATACTAATTTTGCATTAAATCTCTTATCGTCCATTACCAAAAATAAGCAAAACTGAACTTGGATCCAAAAATTGGGCAAAGCTGATGACCATTCTAAGTATCAAAATAGATAAAATTTAAAATTGTAAATTCTAAACTGGCGAGGCCTACTAGTTCTTGCTTGTTTGGAGAAAGAAACACAATTATCAAAAGAAATGAAAATCCAAAGCGACTCAACATTTCGTATTCATGCCATAATCCAAATAGTAACTTCGTAAATTTGTTTTACATAATTGTAAATGAAAACACAACATTTTCTCTAAACAAATATTTAGATTATTGTTTTGCAGATATTACCACATTGTCTTGCATAGTTTATTTATGTATACAAAGTAAACCCAACAAGAAAAATTTAATGCATAACAATTACTCACTGAAACGTTTCAAATATAGGAGTATATAACATTTTTAGGTTAGTCACTTCATCTTCCTTAGCAAAATCCCTAATTCCTCTAATTCTGCAACCACCGCTTCACGATCGTCTGTGCTAGGGTTCACCCACAATGTTATTATTCGAGTATGGCTAAAGGTATGTACGAGTACCGCAACTTGGAATTTTCTTGTATTCATAATTATCTATGTCAACCATTTGTTGCAAAGCCTGTAAAAAACGAGCACCCTCCACATTAAAAACTTAGTACATACCACATTTCAAATACACCACCAACAATAGGTTACCTTCAGCTCTTCCTCCAGCGATGTCTTTTTAGGGTTGTAAGCATTAAGAGGTCCGGTTCGTGATAGTGCTTTTCTTGTCTCAATAATTTCCCATTCTTGGTCATCCCTCACTTTAGCAATGTCCTTGCTGAACAATAGAATGGACAACTGTAGTCATGATTTGAAATGCTGGATGCACCTTAAATCAAATATACGAGCAACGAGTTGGATTGCAAATAATTTCTTGAAAAGAAGCAAAAAATGATTCCTTGAGCTATATAAATGAGCACCCTAAACTTCGTCTAGTCATCATGAACTAGCAAATTGCAGCATATAAAGGATCAGCTTGCATTGTAATATCATTTTAAAAATCTACCTAATTGGATCACATATCTTCACTCAGCGAACTTCATAAAACACAACAAAAATAGTGTAGAGCCCGGGAAATTTTAGAGGCGATTCATTAAAGGTTCATATATCAGTGCTAAAATTATGGAAAAGAAAACTATGATTGAACTCACAGTCAAACTGACCTCCCTTGAAGTAGATGACCGAGTCCCAGTGCTCCAATAACAGTGAGTGAGATCATCGGAAGACCATATCTCAGAAATGGTGATCGCCTGCCCCAGCGCTTGAACTTCGAGGCTGACGGCTGAACCCTAGCCGTCGATGGCGCTGATCGGTTATCTTCCATTGCCGCCGTCGCATGAGCAACCGTCATATCCACTAACAATAACCATCCAACTGAGTCAAAAGTTCAATGAACTCTCAATCAAAAACAAATCCAGCATTTCATTGTCCAAGATCATGTATGAAATTAAGCATTAGCAGTAGCATCTCATGATTTTCTCAGCTGTAACAACATTTTTTTTAGTTTTCTTCATTATCAATACCAACCATATGTAACCCACATCTCAAACAGTCTGCATACTCACAACCTAAGTCATCAAGAAGCAAACTTTCGATTAACACCTACAGCTACATCTTTAATTTCATTTCATTTCAATTTCAAATCAATCCAGAATTATAGTGAAAATACAGGAATTTTCTGTTCATATATATGCGTGTATTTATACGGGGAGGGAGAAAGAGATGGTGAGTTGCAAAGCAGAATTCGAAACAAAAAGAAATTAGTTACCTGGGCGTATAAATGGACGGCGCGAAACTGGAAGAGGTGGGTGGTGGTGGATTGCGACGGGTGCTGGGCTACAACTAGAAGAGAAGCAAGAATTGGGAATAGGAATAGTGCGTCGGGTAATTATTCACAGCTAAATCCCTAATTGACTCAATCGGATAATTAGTTTTGATACTCATATCAATATGTAATTCATTT